>NC_143059.1:64147500-64150000 GCF_052426305.1 Pelodiscus sinensis | reverse complement strand
ACGTTGGTTGGTTTAAAGAGGTAATAGATGTATTTTATGTTCTAAGTATTTGGGGGCCGAAGATGAACATTTTCCCTTCTCGCCCCCAAAAAAGAAAGACAGCGTCAGCCTTCATGCTCTTGTAATCTTAGAGGCAGGATGCGATGGTTTGAAATTTGACATATTCCTACTGAATAAAAATCATGAAGCCCTTACCAAAATTGTTAGCAGAAGGGATGGCAGAGCTAGGTATGGAGGTTTTTTTTCCCCCTTCCTTTCCCTAGCTGTCTATGAGGAGGAAAGCAGGTGGCTCCCCGTGGCTGACTTTTCATGACAACATGCCATTAGAAATTGCGGTCCTGTTGATCAATCCACTCGACATGACAGCTTTGCCGCAAGGCCTGGCTCTTTGAGCACCAGCGCTGTGGCTTTTCCCTCCTTTTTTCCTGCACTAATTGGTGAAAGTTTTTACTGTGCTTGTGGCATAGGAAATTCTTTTGAACATTGTCACAATCAAGTGTTGACTTCTTTAGAATTGCAAGTAGGTTAAGTGAGTATCAACATAAAAAAAACAAGCTATTATTATCTAAATTTTATTAAAATAGAATTTGGAAAACACTGAGTTATCAAAAAGAATATTTTGATATGAATGATTCAATTAAATAATCTTTCTTTTCAACTTCTTTTTGTCAAAGAATTCTACCATATTTCCGTTTCAAAAGTAGAATAGGGGAAGAAAGAAATGAGTTCTGGAGTTCTTGTTTTCTTTTTTGCACAGTAAGAAACCTAGAACTACAACATTATAGCTCTAGATTGCTAAACTTAAATCTACATGAAGGTATACAATAGCTTTTCAAAGATTTCAATTTTATTTTCACAAGCATACAAAGGTTCCCTTCACAACCAGTTCATTTAATTAAGGTATTGCAAACCATTGTATTCTGTAAAACCAAAAAATCAAAAATATTTTCTTGGGAACTTTTCTAACCATTTAATTATGCTCTATTAAATAGAAAAAAACCTGAAGTAAAATTAAAATAGCCAGGAATATTGTACCCATCCACTTTCCCACAGCATGAATGAATTACATTAAGTGGCTTGTATTTTTTAAACTCAGAAAGGAAATATGCAGCAGGTATTAGGATAAACTCTCCCAATTGAAAATGGACTGATTGGAAGTGTTCTGAAAACTTTTATAAAAAATAATATGTTGTACAATGTGTTCAAGAATTATATATGAATATTCAGAAAATTTATATATAAAAAATGAAACCCTCTTCTTTGTACAGAAATATATTAGTAGATAAACCTCTAAAATGTAGATATCAGTTGCATAATATTGTAGCTATAATTTGTATTTAAGTTTTTCATGCAGAAGAGTTGATGTATATTTGTCACTGATCATTAAACCTGCTTCTTTTCCACATTCATAAATACTAGTAAAAGCCTTCATAATTGATAATGGATGCAGATCCAATGATGTAGGTGTTTTAAATTTATATTAACAATATAACAATATATTAACAATATACATAATGTTTTGTGAATAGAATGAATATGATGACTATGAGGTTTAATGAGTGCTATTTTGAGATACCAAATATAAAAAAATAGGATTTCAGTGATAGAAGAAATGGGGGAAAAAAGAGAAAATACAAAGCATGGAAATAGTTGGGTTTTTTTTAAATACGTATCTAGCAATAGTGGATTTTGGATAGACTTCCCTCTTGGCACTTTTAAACCAAAGTTGAGCTTAACTGATAACAAATAACTATAGTTTTAGGAGGAAAATAAGACATGAAAAGCTGAGAGGAAAATGCAGTTTTAAAAGCTGAATATGCAAACAGTATCTCTTGCAACTGTAATTGCTACTTCTACTATTATTATTATTTTGCAGATTAGACACCCAGATTGAAAGAAGCATACAGTCATATAATTAATTTTGCCATTGTAAAAATCATTTGCTAAAATTTGCATTATTAACATTATCAAGTCGCTGGTTGGTAATACATCAGACGCGACGAGTGAGAAGGGCAGCTTAGGGAGAATTGGGCTTTAAACCCTCAGCAGATCGGAGTTAGGATCAAAGGCGCTTGTTTTATGTGGCTGTGTGAGACTTTGAAGTCTTGACTGCACCTACAGCACTCATTTCATCAGGTTCACTGGTGTCTTAATAGCAGATCAATAAGTTTCAAAGTCGGAGAGTTAATTTGATACTAGTGCTGATGCGGTCGTGCTGGGGAAGCAGAGAGAGAGAGGGAGAGCGAGCGAGCTGCCTATTAACAACTCTGTTACGGAAAGGTACACAGTGGTTTTGATGGGGTAGCCATAAAACCCAAACTGTAAATATTGACCTTAAATTTGAAAGTTCAGGGTATTAAGCAGCTAAGGTGTTTGCCTTATCAAGGAGGATGGTATGCAAGAGGTTTTTTGCTTTAACTGTTCTCTGGCCAAGTGATGCAAAGTTGTCAGAAAGTTCACCTTCGAAGGTAGAATATGCAACCTTCCTCTCCGAAAGCAT